>NC_081567.1:34076143-34097424 GCF_022355385.1 Mustela nigripes
AAGAAAGAAAGAAAGAAAGAAAGAAAGAAAGAAAGAAAGAAAGAAAGAAAGAAAGAAAGAAAGAAAGAAAAGAAAAGAAAGAAAGAAAAGCTTATTTGGGGATATTGCTGTTAACCCTTTACTGACCATGTTCTTTTGTCTTAACAAAGGTATAGAGTTGGAGCGCTCAAACATAAGAACTGTACAGAAAACTTAAAGTCACTCGGGGTGATGTTATAATATACTGCTCTGCAAAATTTCCCCTGTAAGTAGCACTAACCAGTGACCAAGGAGATCTAAGCCTTATCCTTAGAGTTCTAGAGCCACAGATGGAAGAATCCATCTACGACATGTTAATGGTGCCTGATGTCTCATGCTTTCTTTTAAAAATTCATGTGCTTTCTCTTACCTATATATTTGTTTGCCTTTAATATAAAAAATTACACGTTTCTTCCAAACACTTCGAGCAAAATTGATGCTTCAGGAAACCAGCTCTATGTACTCTGTGGCGAAAGGTCCCTATCTCACCAAATTATATTTCTAGGGGGCATAAACACTGCAGTTTAGGAAACGCAGCTACTATAAAGTCACCTTGCCTGGGTATTTATGTATGCCATTATATTTAATAGTAATAAAAATTATTATTATAATAACAAATGACAACACTATTAAAAATAAGCACCATATTAATGCAACCTAAGTTCTTGGTGTTACTACAACACTTTACATAGAATAGTCCATTTGATCCATCAACATCATTAATCACCAGGAAAATAAAATCCACAATGAGATATCACCTCACGCCTGTTAGGATGGCCATTATCAATGAAACAAAGCAACAACAACAACAACAAACGCACAGAAAATAATGTGTTGGACAGGATATGGAGGAAAGCAAACCCCTGTACACTGTTGGTGAGAATGTAAATTGGTATGGCCACTGTGGAAAACAGCATGGAGTTTCCTCAAAAAAATTAAAAATAGTATTACCAATTGATCCAGCAATCCCACTCCTGGGTTAGCATCCAAAGGAATTAAAATTGGGATCTCAGAGAGATCTGCACTCCCATGTTCAGCATTAATCACAATAGTCAAGTATGGAAATAACTTCAATATCCATGGATGGATGGACAAGTAAAGAAAGTGTAGTATATACATACAGTAGAATGTTATTTGGTCTTGAAAAAGAAGGAAACCCTACCATTTGCAACAACATGAATGAACCTGGAGGACATCATGCGAAGTGAAATAAATCGGACACAGAAGGACAGACCAGGCATGATCCCACATTTATGAGGTGTTTAAAATAGTCAAACTCATAGAATCAGAGAGTAACACAGGGGTACCGGGGGAAGGGTGGGGAAGAAGGGTGCAGAGATATTTGTCAAAAGGTACAAAGTTATAGTTATATGAATTAGTTCTGGGTATCTACTACACAACAGTATATAGTATATATACTGTGTTATATACTGTGTTAGTATATACTGTGTTATATACCAAGAAAATCAGTTAACAGGGTGGTTCTATGAAGTGTTCTTACTACAAAAGAAAAAATATCTTTAAAAAAAGGAAAACTTGGAGGTAATGTATAAGTTTATGACCTTAACTGTGATGATTTCGTAGGTATGTACTTATCTCCAGACTCATCAAGTTGTGTACATAAAATATCTACAGCTTTTTCTATGTCAACCCTACCTCAATAAAGTGCTCTGAAATATATATATATAATATAATTAAGATGATTATAACTAAAATATAATGAAACCTCGTTATGTCATTAAAAGCAATTCATACAAATCATTAAATAATATAAATGATTAGATCAACTGTCTCTGATTGTATGAAAGTCAACATGGAGTGGGAATACTTGCTTCCAAAAAAGGATTTTGTTCACGTTTCTATACCTTTCTGCCTAGAAATCAATCTGAGTAGATTCTGTGTTTTTCTTCACTTACTTTACAGTCACCCACATCACTAGAATCTAAATATGAGCATCCACACTGAACAACATGTTATGATTCAAAGTCAAAGAGCCTAGTGTGGTTCAAAATATCTTAGAAAGAGAAGAAACAAAAAGATGAAACTCTGACTTCAGCTTCTTTGGCTACACGTTAGGCTAGTCCCTTATCCCTTGATTTCCTTCCTTGCGAGATTCCTCCCATGCAGTTGGCACCAGGATAGCGGAGAGAGGATATGTCCAATCACCTTACACCCAGCAACAAACGGCTCACAGTCTAAGACGTGTCTAAGTTTGAATCCTGGCTCTGCGAAGTTCCAAAAAACTTGGCAAGTTATTTCAATCCTCCTGAACACCCATTTTCTCACCTCAAAAATGGGTTTAATACCAACAACTTCAGATGGTTGCTGAGGGGATTAAATAACATATGTGAAAGTACTTAACGCAGTCACACTGGGATAGAGTAGGCATTTAAAAATGTTGGAAAAATAAAATGATGACAATATGTACTCAAGAAGGGAAGACTGGGTGGCTCAGTCACATAAGCATATGACTTGATTTTGGCTCAAAATCTTGATCTTGGGGTTGTGATACTGAACCCAGAGTGGGACCCATGCTGGGTACAGAGCCTGGGTAAAATTCTCTCTCTCCCTCTGCCCCCCACCTCTCTCTCTCTTAAAAAAAAAATGCACTCAAGAAGATTATAACCACTGATGGTTTTGAAATTTCTTTTTTGGTAAGGATTAGCTAGAAAGTTTAAAGGTTACATACCTACTCACAAATATATATAGTTTTCAGATTTTTTTACTGGTATATCAGTGACTCAACTCAAACTTCAGTCTAATTCAAGAATGGGCAAACTTTCTGTGTAAAGGGCTAGAAAATACATTTTTTCTGCTTTGTGTGCCATAGAGCCGCGGTTGCAGCTACTCTGCTCTTTTAGCACAAAAGCAAACATAGACAACATGGAAACAAAGGAGCAAGGCAGTGTTCCAACATATGTCACTTAAGGACACGTATATTTCTTTAAACGAAAGGACTCATTTATTTCTCTAGTGAGAAGGCTCTGGTCTAAGTGTGCATTAAACGTGCAGGGGAGGATATTGCCACTTTACTTTCCTTGTAGATTTTAGAAACTGAGTCCCAGGAACTCAAGGGCTGAGTTTAACTACCAAACCAATTCAGAACAGAAACAAAACTAAAAAATGTCCGTAAAGGATGGAATCAAATGCATTGTGTTATCTTGACTCTCACAGTTTGACCTACACGGTCAAAAGAAGAATAGCACCATTAGGGGGCAGAAGGTATGGAAAGAATACCTTCTGTCTCCCTGTCAAATAAAACGAATGAGTAAACAACAACAAACCTCACTCCACCTTTTTTTTTTTTTTTTAATTTTTCCAAGTAACCAGCTCTGCCCTCTTCTGCAAACCTATAAAGTGTTAAACCACCACTCTGCTTGACGAAAAACCTCCTCATATGGGAACAAATGGACAGAGACTGAACATTGTCATAAGTTAGTAACTCCAGGGCACCAGGGTGGCTCAGTGGGTTGAGCCTTTGCCTTTGGCTCAGGTCATGATCTCAGGGTCCTGGGATCGAGCCCCGCATCAAGCTCTCTGCTCAGCAAGGAGCCTGCTTCCCCCAGCTTGCCTGCCTCTCTGTCTACTTGTGATCTCTCTCTGTCTAATAAATAAATAAACCTTCTAAAAAATGATAATTCCATAAGAGTTTGTCCAGGGCCTTCCAGGTTTATAGAACACTTTACAAAAATTTACTATTAGATACTCTTCATGATAATCAGGCTAGATCTGAGAGACTGTGATTACCATGCCCATCTTGCAAAAGAGCATTTGGACTTCCTAGAGCTGGTAAGCACCCTGCCTGGGGTAACAGAGCTAATAAATGATGGCTTAACAACGGACCCCAGAATCTTCCTCTCGGAGGCTTAGCTCTTCTTCTGACAAACACTACTACCTAGTTTTAATGCACTGTTATCCAGTCAACTTGGCTTAAACAAACATTGTAGGAAGGAGAAAAGGTGAAATGCATTCAGCAAAGTGATTAATGCTGTTGCTGAGTAATTAATGTTTTGAATATGATCTGTAATCCATATGGAAGGTGTAATCAAAGCACGAGAGAGGTGACCTGCCCACTGTAGGGTAAACCTTTGCAAAATACTAACTACGGCAGTGATGCAATGGCTGGATCTTCACTGAAGAACTGTTTTCCTTACATTAAAAGATTTGGGGCTTTGGTGTTCCAATGTATCATTGTCCTTCCCTTAAATATCAGGCAAAAGCAGTCCAGATGGCAATTTTGTCATCAGTCTACTACTGATATACGATAAATTGGATATGACTTTGATAATGTAAATAATGCTACATTGAGCCAAACCTTTTCACATGTATGCTTTCCCGCACTGGCTATTTTCAAAAGATAAAACCAGTTGAAAACACTTGTGCAATCGGGGTTAATTAATAAAAGAGGCATTGCTGGGCGCCTGGGTGGCTCAGTGGGTTAAGCCGCTGCCTTCGGCTCAGGTCATGATCTCAGGGTCCTGGGATCGAGTCCCGCATCGGGCTCCCTGCTGAGCAGAGAGCCCGCTTCCCTCTCTCTCTCTCTCTGCCTGCCTCTCCATCTACTTGTGATTTCTCTCTGTCAAATAAATAAATAAAATATTTAAAAAAAAAAAAAAAAAAAAGGCATTGCTGGTTAAAGCTGTATCTTTTTAAATATAGCTTTTCAAAGGCAATCCCAATTTACACTTCCGCCATCAGCTATAGGGACTTGTGTTATCTCAGTCTTGCCAAAATCAGCTACTATCAATTTTGTTAATCTTGCCAATTCAAGATAAGAAAACCGTATCACATCGTTATTTTAATTTGTATTTCTCTGGACACCAACGTTTAGGTACAGCCATTAGAGCCGACCCCCAACTTGGATCAAAGAGTAGCTTGCACGCCAAGGGCCAATATTTGATCAAAGCCTGGTGGCAGTGACAGGAGAACATGAAGCGATGACTCATTTAAAGGGCTGAATGAATTTGCAGAAATAATATGGAAATGTGAATCACACTGCATTAGCTGTACTGAATATCACTAATTTGGGATTATCAAGGGGTACATACATCCTTCCAGTAACAGCATTTAATGTCTTCTTAGAGGCTCTCCCTCTCTCAGGGAGGGTGAGCCCCCAGTGTGGGTGGTTCTGTAGAATCGCCCCTACCCCCAGCTCATGCTGGGCATGTAGCTAGCCTAGCTACTGAGGAATTCGCATCCTTCTAACAATGGGGATTGTTTTAGTAATGGACATGTGATCTAGGGCTTTAAACTGAGGGGTAAGGTTGTTAATCTGGGGCAGTGAGAAAGCATCTTTCCAGTTTATAATAGCGGGGCCAACCTAAACATGGTGGTAACAGAGCCTGGAGATGGAGAAAGTGAGACCCATTTCTGGTAACATAGTTTGAGCTTTAGATCTAGTAATCTTAGAGCAATTTTTGGAGTTTTAAGTTCTGAAACTTAATATTCTTCATTTTTGCTTAAATCAACTTGAGTAGGGTTTCTATTACTCATACCCAAAAGAAACCTTATGAGTACATCAGTTCAAAAACTTTCTGACTCCAGGGGTGCCTGGCTAGCTCAGTCGGTTAAGCATCTGCCTTTGGCTCAGGTTGAGATCTCAGGGTCCTGGGATCAAGCCCCACATACGGCTCTCTGCTCTGCAGGGAGCCTGCTTCTCCCTCTGCTACATTTCCTGCTTGTGCTCTCTCTCTCAAAATAAATTAAATCTTAAAAAAAAAAATGTTTCTGACCCCAAATATTACCAGCCCAGCACTTTAATGTGAGGAATTCTTGTCTTCCCTATGTCAGTTGACAGCTTCATGACAGGGCTGGAGGGCATGAATGAGCCAAACTCTAAGACACAACAGGAAATAAGTAGTTGAAGGGAACAAGTGAAGACGGCAGAAATGGTAATATGTGTGTGTGTGTGTGTACACACATTCAAGTTTGGTGGAAATGGTGAAAAACTAAATAAATGGTGTTGGGTTAGCTGAATAACCTTTACAAGAAAAATAAAGCATGTTAAATTTCATACTTAATTTTGAAAAAGTAAATTCCAGGGGTGCCTGGCTGGCTCATTTGGGACGGCATATGACTCTTGATTTCAAGGTTGTGAGTTCAAGCCCCACAGTGTGGGTAGAGATGACTTTTTAAAAAAAAAGCAAATTTCAGTTAAGTGAAAAATCTAAAGAAAAAGCAAAAAACTGTAAATTTCTGTAAGAAAATATAAGGCGATTTATAAAAGTTGAATGGGGAAGGATAGCTCCTTAATTTAACAATGAAAGTGATCAGTGAAAAATTAAACTTTTATATAGCAAAAGACACTGCAGACAGAGTCAAAAGGCAAATGATAGCATGTGTTTCTAACAAGTTTAACTGAGGTGAACAGCTAGAGCATGCAAAGAATTTCTAAAAATTAAAATTTCTACAAATTAGAAAGATAAATCAATTAAAAGTGGACAAAGACAGTAAAGCAGTGACTCACACAATAGGAAGGATATTATGTATCAGAGGTAGTTAGGAAAACACATTTTAAAGCAACAGCTTACCATGTGCTATACCTATACTCAGCAGTTTTTAAAAAATTGCTAATATATGATATTGGCTAGGTAGTTTGCAATGTTGGGAAGACTGAAAATTGACCCAACCTTTTTTGGGTAAAAATCTGGCAGCACTTGTTGAAAATAAAAATTCACAAAACTTTCACTGATTATTTTAGTTCTGGGAATTTATCCAACAGAAAGAAAAAGTAGGGAACTTAAGAAAGACACAAAAAATGTTTACTGTGGCAATGCTTATTTTATCAGGAGACAGAAGCAATACACAGTAGAAATAGTCTGAAGAAATGAGCACCGGAGAGCTGAACAATTTACAGTGTGTCAGCACTATGAAATACTATGCAACTGTTACAAAGGATCAGACTCAAAGTGGTTTTTCACTTTATTCATTTAATTATTTAAGTAATTTCTACACCCAGCATGGGGCTTAAAGTCACAGCCCCATGTTCGTCCGACTGAGCCAGGCAGGTGGCCTTAGAATCAAAAGATTTTTAACATTACCATGTAAGGATAATGCCCGTGCTACATGAAAACAGGGAAATCACTCAAAGAAATGCTGTATGTGAAACTGTCATCAGAGACACGAGCGTGAACACATGTATTTGTATTAGCACAGAAGAGAGCACAAAAGAGCACAGAACCGGGGCACGTGGGTTGCTCAGTGGTTAAGCCGCTGCCTTCGGCTCAGGTCAAGATCTCAGGGTCCTAGGATCGAGTCCCACATCAGGCTCTCTGCTCAGCAGGGAGCCTGCTTCCCTCTCTCTCTCTCTCTCTGCCTGCCTCTCTGCCTACTTGTGATCTCTCTCTGTCAAATAAATAAATAAAAATTAAAAAAAAAAAAAAAAAGCACAGAACCTTGTCTAGATGGCTCAGTGGGTTAAGGCCTCTGCCTTTGGCTCAGGTCGTGATCCCAGGGTCCTGGGATCAAGCCCCACATCGAGCTCTCTGCTCAGCAGGGAGCCTGCTTCCTTCTCTCTCTCTCTGCCTGCCTCTCTGCCTACCTGTGGTCTCTGTCTGTCAAATAAATAAATAAAATCTTAAAAAAATAAATAAATAAAAGAGCACAGAGCCTCGTCTAGATGGGAATCCCATCCTTCCAGGGCTGGTATTAGCAGGGTAGATGGAGAGGGGATCATCTATTCATTTTCTGTCAGATGGTTCGTGTTGTGTTATTATGTACAAAAGTCACCTTTTACTTTTTTTAAGAGGAATTTTCAAAGGATCAAAGGGTCTCAGAAACATGCAATTAAAAATGTTTTTAAGAATGAAAACAGAGAGGCACGCCTGGGTGGCTCAGTTGGTTGGACGACTGCTTTTGACTCAGGTCATGATCCCGGAGTCCCAGGATCGAGTCCCCCATCGGGCTCCCACCTCCATGGGGAGTCTGCTTCTCCCTCTGACCTTCTCCTCGCTCATGCTCTCTCTCACTGCCTCTCTCTCAAATAAATAAATAAACTCTTAAAAAAAAAAAAAAAAGGAATGAAAACAGAGAGGAAAGGTGGCTGGTCTGCCAACCCTCCGGGCCAGTTTCTGTTCGTTCTCTGCCTCTAGGAGAATGCATCGGGTGGAACATTAAATGTACGAGGCTCTTGGCAATAATCCAGTCAGAGCTCGCCCCACTGAGAGTGAACACGGGCAGCTTGAAAAAGCATAATTAAATGCACCAAACAAGTAACATATCCTTATAATTACCACAAAGCTGATGGAATTGCATACATCCTTCCAGTGGATGATGGCTTTGCCCCTACGTGAGCAACAAAGAAAGCTTGAATGGGACAGTCCTCCCGGCTCTTTGATTCACCTAAAATTATCTGATTAATATGCAGATTGCAGCTGGGAAAAAATAATCTTCTGTTAAATATCTTTGTCAAAACAGAATCAAGTTATCAAATTCTTATGTGGAGGCAGTCCTTGCTTACTTTGAGAAAAGGAAAATAACTGAAATTACAAATTACAATAACATATTTGTTTTATGTAGCTGAGTGAGTCTTCTGGGTAGGTTATTTATCGAAATGTTTTCATGTTATCCCTGGACTTTATTGTTTAGAGCACTTCGAGGTTCACAGCAAGACTGAGAGGAGGTAGGGGGATTTCCCACACACCCCACACCCCCACACCCCCACATAGGCATAGCTTTCCCCATTACCAACATCCCCACCAGAGTGACACATGTGTGATAATCAAGGAACTCACACTGACAAATCATTATCACCCAAAGTTTCTAATGTACACAAGGGTCCCATCGTGGTGTAGTACATTCTAGAAGCCTGGACAAAAGTATAACGATGTGTATTGATAAGAACAATATCAGAGAGACGAACTTCACTGCCCTAAAAATCCTCTGTACTTAACCTATCCATCTCTCCCGTTCCTCTAATCCCTGGCAACCACTGATCTTTTTACCATCCTCATAGTTTTGCCTTTTCCAGAAGGTCATACAGTTACAACCATGAAGTACACAACCTTTTCAGATTGGCTTCCTTCACTTAATAACAGGCTTTTAAGTTTCTTGGGTGTCATTTCTTCACATGATAGTGCATTCCATTTCATGCTGAGTAATATTCCATTGTGTGGATGTACCACAGTTTATCGATCCATTCACCTACCGAAGGACATCTTGGCTGTTTCCAAGCTTTGGCAGTTATGAATAAGGCTGCTCTTAACATCCATGTGTGGGTTTCTATTGACACATAAGTTTTTAACTTTTTCAGTAACTACCAGGAGGCACAATTGCTGGCTCCAAACTCTCTTCCAAAGCCCCTGTGACATTGTGCATTCCTACCAGGAAAGTTTCCCATTGTTCCTCATCCTTCCTAGGATGTGGCACTGCCAGTGACCTGGATTTTTTTTTTTAAAGATTTTATTTATTTATTTGAGAGCGAGCGAGGGAGCACAAGCAAGAGAAGAGGCAGAAGGAGAGGGAGAAAGAGCGAGCAAGGAGCCTGAAAGGGGGCTCAATCCCAGGACCATGGGATCATGACCTGAGCTGAAGGCAAAAAGGCTTAATGGACTGAGACACCCAGGCACGCCTGGATTTGGGCCATTCTTATAGGTGTGTGGTGGTATCTCACGGTTTGTATTTCCATTTCCACATGTTTTTCACTGGGCAAAAACAAAATGGAGGAAAAAACCAAACCTTAAAACAGCCTTAAAGATCACTGATGGAAACTCAACGATACAAATGATGGTGACCTATGTTATGGGATAAATTAGGTCTTCCCCTTGCCGCTCAAAATCCATGGGTTGAAAGTCCTACACTTAGCACTTGAGAATAGGACTGTAGTCGGGAATAGGGTCTTTACTTAAGTTAAAATGAAGCCATATAGATAGGTCCTAAAGCAATGTGACTGGTGTCCTTATAAGAGGAGGAGATTAGCACAAAGACACACTCAGAGGGAAAACCACATCAGGACATAGGGACAACAGAGTCATATGCAAGCCGATGAGAGAGGTCTCGTAAGTAACAACCCTGCCAACACTCTGCCCCCAGAATGCCAGCCTCCAGAACTGTGAGAAAATGAATTTCTATGGTTTAAGCCCATAGTCTGTGGTACTTCATTATGGCAGCTCCAGAAAACCAACACAACCTATGTGACAGAATACGCTACAGTTACTGCCAAGAAGGAGCAAGATTTTAAAGTACTGACCTTAAGCATATTCACAGTATGTTGTTTGGGTATATGGACGTACTATTGTCAATGTTCACAAATATAAGAAGAAACTAGATAAAAGGGAAGTGCGATAAAGGGCAATCTTTGGGCAAGACCCATAAGCCAGTAGTTTATCGGTTGCATAACTTTCTTTCTTAGGTGTCTTCCACTTCAAACAGTTCACCTAATTTTGAATCTTGCTAAGATCTCTAGTGTATCCAAGTTAATACTTGGGGGACAGGGGAGGAAACATAAAATTAAGAGCCTTCTGAAAGGATGACACTGTAAGTGCAGTATCCTAAATTTTTTAAAAATGTGAATTCTAGGGGCACCTGGGTGGCTCAGTGGGTTAAGCCTCTGCCTTGGGCTCAGGTCATGATCTCAGGGTCCTGGAATCGAGCCCCACATCAGGCTCTCTGCTCAGCCGGGAGCCTGCTTCCCCCTCTCTCTCTGCCTGACTTTCTGCCTATTTGTGATCTCTGTCTGTCAAATAAATAAATAGATAAATAAATAAATAATAGCTTTTAAAAAATGTGAATTCTAAACCTCAATTTTAAAAATTCTGATTTTCTAGTGGAACCTCAGGAAAACCTACAAAAGACTACGGTTACCATTTCTACTCTGAGAGGTACCGTGAGCACCATCAGAGCCCCCTTACCACCTGGTCTTGGGGAAAAAATAAAAAGCAATTGATGGAGGAGAGTGGCTTTAACCCATAGAAATCAGGGGTTATAGCTAGAAAGAGGTCTTTGGAGAACAAAAGGCATTTGGCATTATTTGCTGTGTCCTGAAAATCTATATCTAATTTGCATTCAACTCCATAGCATATCTGTGTTTTAACATAAAAAAGCATTTTACAAGGCTTCCATTCCTTACTTCTTGGTAAAATGAGCAATCCAAGAGATGTACTTGGATTTCTCTGTGGTTTGGGGAGCCCTGGTGCATGTTGCCATGTGGTCAAAGATGGTCTGGCAAGCTCAGACATTATATTGGGAATCGATAATTTTCTTGTTCTAAAATACCAATGGCTGATGATCAATTCTCCTGCCTGAAGGTGGTTACCTGATAAAGATGTGAAAATCATAACCAGCATAGTTAGAACCTAGTACACCCCTTGTGTTGTGCCAAGGGCTTTTCATGCATTGTTTTGCCCTGAATCCTTCTAGTAAGTGAGTGGGTCTGGTACTATGATCATCCTCCATTTGAAAGAGGGAGAAACCGAGGCTCAGAACCATGAAGTATACCTTTCCCAAGGTCAAGCTAATAGGAAAGAGGAGAGTCAGGCTGTGGACACAGGTACTTCTGCAGTTCCCAAATCCTCCACTACCATGCATACTCTCTCTGTATTATTGAATGATGTCGATCAGGCTAAAAACTCCACGCTCTACAGGAACTTCCAGAACTCAGAATAATCTGGAGTTCTACTGTACAGGGAGGGTCCACACACACTATCATTAAGACAAATCCAGTCGCACACAACTTTGAGTTCCGTTGCCCAATCTTCCCAGCACTGGATATCAACAGGACGTCTGTAACCTCATTTAAAAACATGTCCCTAAGAAATTATATCAAGGGATGATTACTTTTTCAATTTTGAGAACATAAACCTGTGTATATGTATGCCCATGTGCATGGCCATGGACTCCCGAAGATGGCATTCTGGGCTTCATCACTTTGCCCCGGAGTGATCCATAAACTGCACTGCAGGGGAGAATCTTATACCCACTTTTTTTTTTTTTTTTTAAAGGAACTGAATTTACAACTCCATTTGAAACACCTACCTGCACACAACAATTGGCCACTTATATTGCGGTCATTAAGGAAGATCAAATGATGAAGGACAGCAAATCACTGGGGTCCACATTATCATTCATCCTAGCAGATACCAGCACCTACCCCTGTGTCTCAAATGAGACAATAATTTCCAGGATTTTGACTATGCACATAAAATGGGTCCTTAACTGAGAGGCCTTCAAATACCCCCAGCAATTTAAGGAGTCTGGGGCACTGCTGGAACTGTGATAAGAACTAAGGCTCAGATGATTAAAGTTGCCGTCGAGGTGTCTGGAAAAGCAGTCAGTAATTCACGGTGTATCACTGAAGGCACATTTCTCTCCATGACAAACCAAACCTAGGAGGACTTTCAGAAATTCAAGGTCACCTGGAATAATATAAGACCCCAGAGATGAGTTCTGGGTTCTAGCCTTTTTTCACTATGAGTTCCTATTGAGTTAATCACTCAGTGCCATGTTTTTCACTGGCAAGGGACCCTATACTACCGTAAGAATATACTCCTTGATAATCCTACTTTTTAAGCAGTGCTTAGACTTCTATCTCCTCTGGGAAGTCTCTCAGTGTCAATGTCAGGATCCAAAGAGTTCCTGGATCCTCCTAACTTCTCACTCCAAACTCTACCTACATGACCCCATCCATTGTGATGACTTAAAGCCCATGTATACCCCAAGGCTTCCAAACATGGCATTGGTCCCAGTCACTTGAGTGTCAGATTCATACACTCAGCTACCAACTACACATCCATATTTACCCAAGTATCTTCCGAACATCTTAAACACCATCCATACAACTTAATTTGTTTTCTTCTCCCTTAAACCCAGTCTTTGTTCCTCCTCTTATTTCTGTCATTTCGTTAAGTGTTACCTCCATCCACCTAGAACCTTCTAGAATGAAACGTGAGAGCCCAGGCCACTTCCTCTCACATCTCCACAATTAATCTACAAGGTACGTTGACTCTCCCACCTCATGTCTCATAGATCCACTCTGTTCTCTTCATTCCCAGAGCCATTATTCTTACCCAAAGCTTCCTTCATTTTTCACCTGCAACAGCCCCTATCTGATGTTCCTCTCCTGTCTCCTTCCACTGCAATCCATTCTCCACACTGCAGGGAGAGTTATCTTTCTAAATGGAAAATTTGATCCACTTCAATGGTTCCCAATTGTCCTTAGAGTAAAAGCTAAAACTCCTTAACTTGCCTTAACAGAGCCCTAAGTTATCTGGTCCTTACTTATCTATAGGTTCATTGACTGTGGCTTTTCCCCATCATCATCGATAAACTCAAACAGGCATTCACACACGCACACACACTCGCACACGTGTGCACACGCACTGCTCCACTTTCTTCTCCAAGAATACACAACTCCCTTTACCTACAAGCCTTTAACGTGCCATTTCCTTTACCTGTAAGAAACTGGTCTTAGTCATATTGATCTCTTCCTCCCCATTCCTCAGCATCTATCAAAATCCCAAATCCCTGAGATTCTTAATAAATTTGAGTGAACAAAATCTTAGGATTTCTTTGTATAACTTTTTACCCTCCAATACCTTTTTCATACCATTATTTTCCTCTCCTCCTTTCATTGTTAGGCTCATGTGATTTTTCTTCTTTTAAGATTCTTACAGTTTACTCAATCTGTGCCCTTACTGTAAACCATCTCAAACTCTTTTGGAAACGAAAGATAGAATAAAGGTAACCACAAAATTAAAACAATATGTCCATTACCAGAGGCAGGAACCGCCCCCACCCCACACCACACACACACACACACACACACACACATATTTGTGCTTTTTGAAATGCTGAAGACCGTTAACACTTGATGAAAAAAGTCATCATGTATTTATGGCAATATGAGTTGCCTGTCTATCCGATAAGCCTGAGACAGGAAGGCCTTTCAGTAATATTGATCTAAGAGAATAAAAGAAGCATGTCATTGTTTTATGGTAATAGTTTACAACGGCTTCACGGTGATTAATAATTGCATTCATAGAACTCCTGCCCTCTAAGAGATAGGTCCTGTTTACATTCTGCCTGTCACTCACCAGGAGGCTGAGAGGCTTGCTGAAGGTCAAGACTGGGCGCAAACCTTCTCCGTGCAGCCTTTCCTATCAGCACCAAGCAGGAATGATGCCTTCCTCCCATGTTTCATCTTTTCCCTGCTCCTATCATGGCATCCGCGACATTATGCTGCACTCAGATTTAAGACCCTGGGCCTCCAATAGAGTTAAAGATCCATAAAAACAAGGACTTTATTCTCTTAAAAAAAAATCCTTGGAGACGATATGGTATATAAGGGGGGGTAAGAGAGCTGGAAAGAGGGAAAGTAACGACAACAAAGAGAAAGAGGGGGAATGAGAGAAGACCGGGGAGAGGGGAGACCTATTCACTTCTGAACCACACACACACACACACATGCTTTCCCACATTCATGGTATTAATAGCTCCAGGCAGAATAACACAACATTTAGGTGAAATTATGGCTTTGAGAAGCATATTATCAAGGGCGCCTGGGTGGTTCAGTGGGTTAAAGCCTCTGCCTTCGGCTCAGGTCATGATCGCAGGGTCCTGGGATGGAGCCCCGCATCGGGCTCTCTGCTCAGTGGGGAGCCTGCTTCTCCCTTCTTTCTCTCTCAGCCTGCCTCTCTGCCTACTTGTAATCTCTGTCTGTCAAATAAATAAATAAATAAAATCTTTGAAAAATAATAATAATAAAGAAGCATATTACCAGCATTCTGATAAACATAAGCATTTGTTTATGTTTTTACTATCCCTCTTTTCCAGAAGACCAGCACTGCTCACAAGAACATGAAGCTATGATGGAAAAGTTCTTTTTTTTTTTTTTTTAAAGATTTTATTTATTAATTTGACAGAGAAACACACAGTGAGAGAAGAAATACAAGTAGGGGGAGTGGGAGAGGGAGAAGCTGGCTTCCTGCTGAGCAGGGAGCCCGATGCCTGTGGATTCGATCCCAGGACCCTGGGAGAGTGACCTGAGCTGAAGGCAGATGCTTAAGGACTGAGCCACCCAGGTGCCCCCATGATGGAAATGTTCTGTCCCTCTGTGTGGAACAGAGTCACCTCTAGCCGGAGTGACTAGTAAGCATTTGAAACATGGCACTGAATTTTTAATTTAATTTTATTTAAATTTATTTATGTATAAATGTAAAGAGCCAGGTGGGGTTCATGGCAGCTGTATCTGTCAGCAAGGGTGGAGATTATAGGCTCTGGGAAGGTAGGGGCTTTGTCCATTTTGTACCCTAGTTAGAGTAGATGTGCCATAGATGTCTGCGGAATGAAGGAAGGAATTAAGAATTAAAAGAGTAACAATTTAAAAAAAAAAAAAAGAGTAACAATTTAATTGACTGAGGTGTTTCCCCATAAAGCAATACTGAATGTGACTACATAAGCTATTATAATCACCGAGGGTAGTAACTAACACTTAATGAGCACCATCTATGTGCACCAAGCCCTGCATTGAGAGCTTTGCCGTCATCATCTCATATCTACTCAGTAACTTTGTGGGGCGGATGCAATTATTTTCCTCATTTCACAGATGTGGCAACTGAAGCACAAAAAGGTTCATAACTTACCCAAGATCACACAGCTAGCAAGACAGAACAGCAGGATCCACATTCAAGCAATCTACCTGCTGAGGCTAAACTTTTAACCCCTACAGCCAAGGTTCCCCTTGGGCATTGCTTGATTCCTGGTGGATGCTTTCCAGAGAGTCCTCTCTGCCCTCCAGGAGCTGTTACCAGAAAAGACAGCTTTGGAGGCAGGGAAGGACAGGAAGCTGTGGTAGTGGGAGCCACGGCTCCGTCATCCCGTGCCCATGCCCTGTCTGTGGCAAGGTGCGGGCTGAAACATATACATAACATGGTGACGTCTACAGCCCGTCGGGGCTGAACAAGGAAGGCTTCCAAAACAGGTGATGTCAGCAAGCTGGATCTTGAAAGGTAACCAGGAACGATCTAGGTTATTGGGTCAGGAAATCCTTTCAGGGGAAGGTGGTCACACCTGCCCAAAGGTGTAGTGTTCTCGGACGGAGCCATATCACACCCGGATGCCAAGAGGCAGATGCATCAAGAAATGGTCTTTGGCCAGGGTGAGTGACTCTGTCTCCCTGGGACTCCATATTCCCACGGCTAATAGTTCCTAACAATTTAAAAAAAAAAAAAATCATAAAAGCATGCAACAGAGTTAAGCAGAACATACCTAATGCTCCATTCATATTAGCTGATTTTATTCCTAATGTTGATAATCACCATAATCATTAATTATTATTATTTCACAGCACAGAATGCTTTGTGGGAAATCTATTCTTAGGCCCCTCCAGGCATACTCTTTTGCTTTAAAACATAATAATAATAATAATAACTGGGGCGCCTCGGTGGCTCAGTGGGTTAAAGCCTCTGCCTTCCGCTCAGGTTGTGATCCAAGGGTTCTGGGATCAAGACCGGCATCGGGCTCCTTGCTCGGCAGGGAGCCTGCTTCTCTTGCTGCATCTGCCTGCCTCTCTGCCTGCTTGTGTGTATTCTCTCTCTCTGGCAAATAAATAAAAAATCTTAAAAAAAAAAAGAAAGAAAAAAAGTAACTGGGGCGCCTGGGTGGCTCAGTGGGTTAAAGCCTCTGCCTTCAGCTCAGGTCATGATCCCAGGATCCTGGGATGGAACCCTGCATCAGGCTCTCTGCTCAGCAGGGAGCCTGCTTGCTCTTCTCTCTCTGCCTGCCTCTCTGCCTACTGGTGTGTCTGTCCAATAAATAAATACAAATATTAAAAAAAAAAAAAGTAACAATATGCAGAATTTGCACAAAACTTGCCAGCAAGTACCAGTGTTAGTTGAAGGAGCCCTGCATTGCATCTGAAGAGAGGAGTTTGAGAAAGGAAGAGGGGGATGGGTGGCTGACAGGCTTGAGGGCCGGGGAGCACGAGAGGAGGATGGAAGACCTTCTGTTTACAACAGCTCCCACCCATTTCTAACGGTCTTAAAACTGGGCCTGTGTTTCTCATTGACACTCTCTGCTTGGATATTTGAGTTTGTGGCCCCTGTTGTTTAAGGGATATAAAGTATAAGACCAGATCCGTATTTCAGGGGGTTACATTTATTTTCGATCTATCTATTAATCGTTGCCCTGCTACCTTGGGTCCAGGAAGGATTACACTGGCTCATCTTGGCAAACACAATACAGCAAAATAAAATAGGTATATTTCTCTTGTTAATAGGTGATAAAAGGAAAGAAATGAAGGCATGGGTGGGAAACACACAGATGCCAGGAATTCAGTTCATGTGAACATGCACAGTCTTCTCTGCTCACCGAGTGAGAGCCAAAAAGTTTTGTTCGGATGTTCCTACGAATCAACACAGAGGGGAATCTTATCATTGATTTACACAATACCTATCCTATGAAACTAAACCAAGGATTCAATTTTATCATAACTACTCCAGAAAGAAGCAGAAAGAAATCTTGCCACGTAACAAACATGAAAGCCACAGTCACCGGAGGACTTGTGCTACACGGGTGGCATCGCTGTGTGTGAGGGAAGCTTCACAAACGTACCACGCAGGCCCCTCGTGGTGTGGATGAGAAAATGTGCTTACCAGAGTCAAGAGAAACACTTAAGTTAAAAAGCAAAGTTGGGGGAGGGGGTGCCTGGGTGGCTCAGTGGGTTAAAGCTTCTGCCTTCAGCTCAGGTCATGACCTCAGGGTCCTGGGATGGAGCCCTGCATCAGGGGGGTCTCTGCTCAGTGGGGAGCCTGCTTTCCCCCTCTCTCTGCCTGCTTCTCTGCCTACTTGTGATCTCTGTCTGTCAAATGAATAAATAAAATCTTAAAAAAATAAAAAAAAGCAGAGTTGGAGTTTGGAAGCCAACTGTCTGACAACAACATGGTGACGTCTACAGTTTTAGTCGCTTGTGCAGGCAACTTGAGATGTGAAGAGGCAGGACACATCCTCACAGGGGCACAGAGGGCATTTCTACTTCTCACCCTAGGCTTGGATATGGGGTCCTGGTATAACCCAAACCACAATCTAATAAAAGCAGTTCTAGGAGGCAACTGAAGTGCTGTAATCCAAGCACACAACTCTCTGCTGATCTGTCATCTCCCGGGTTCACTTTCCAAATGGATGGAAAACACATCCTTCTCAAAATATTCCCTAAACTCTGTTTCTCATACTCACCTTCTTACAGATTCAGAGGATGGTGAGGCCAAGCCACCTTCATTAGCAAGAACCTGATAGGATACCACTCTTCCTTTCCTGTGTGCTTGAATTTAAAGCATGTAAAGTCAGTCTTAAACAACACTAGAATTCTACATTAGACATGTAACCCACTGCTAATGCTAGACACTGAGAAACGGGAGAACCTTTTCTTCTTGTGCTACTCATCCATGTACCAACACACATCATAAGGCTCTGTGTGCAAAGGGGGAACAAATCCTCTGATTCATCTAACAGAAAGGAGGCGGCTCTTTATAGGAAAATAAAAGCAGTCTGCTCTTAGCCACCTTCGACAGAAAACAATGTTACAGAGGGTCTCTAGAAACACCTAATCAGATGTCTGCCTTCCAAAGAAATTCACAACCACAACGTTCTACCCCAAAACAAGACCGCTGCAATTCCTGTAAAACACTTCTTACATTTTAGGCCTTTGAAGCATTAGAATAATTGAATCCTGAGACTTCAGTGTACAACCATCTAGTGAAGCTATTGTATTTTACATGCTACATTTTACCTCTTTAAAAAAAAAAAAAATATATATATATATATATATTTTTTTTTTTCCTTTCTTATGACATTAGTGTAGAGTTGTAAGGATGATTTACAGGTCTGGTTCCAGGCCTGTACAATATACGGATACTTGCAATGACAGAAATGTAAGACTTTACATCGTTCTATCCTAACTGTGCCTCTCTACGTTCTCTTTCATTGTAGTTTTATATAAAACCATCCGAACATCTGCTGAAATTAGTTTATGAAAATGTATGTCTTTTTTTCTCCTCTCATTAAATCTTTATCAGATTTAAAATGACTGTAAATGGCTGCTTTCTCTCAACTCCAAATTAAATATGTTACATAGAGCCAGTACAAAAATAGAGGCTACAAATGTACTTTGCATTTGGGGGAACAGGTAATAGGATGAAAAGGTTGAAGGCAAAGAAAGAAAGGTAGGAAGAAAGGAAGGAAAGAAAGAAAGAGAAAAAAGCCACTGCAGAATTCATCCAATGTAAGCGTATATGCTTAAACATTTTTAAAATCAATAACCTAAATGACAGGCCTGCCTGTGAGTATACACAGCACCTCTCAATCAGGGGTGATGTGTGTCTAACCAGAAGACATCTGGTTTTCACAAGTAAAGGCAGAACTACTGGGGAGGAAAATCTAGAATGCTGCTAAACATTTCACAATGCACGGAAATGTCCCCACCCAAACATAACATCATTAGGCCCAAGAAGTCAAAGGTGCCATGGTTGAGAAACCCGGATCAGATATATCTTTTAGAAAATTATTCAGAGAAAATGTGTAAAGTTAAGGGAAATATCTTTACAAGCAGAATATAATACTCCTCCAACAACGGTGCTTACGTTAATGAGGGGTAAGGGGCCAGGGGAGGGGGTTGGCGCCTATTGTTGTCAGTAATACCCTGTTATGGTAACAGATATGACCAATTAACTTGTGGGAAGGTGACAAAAATGTGTAAAGCCACTCTCTTCAACAAGCCCTGTCACTTGGGTTCCCTCTGTGGTTGGATGGCTGCCTTTTCCCTTCCTGAAATTAAAGAGAACGGATGTTCTCTTCACCGTCATCTTTCAGGATGATGAATAAAAGGTTTAATTTACTGACTGCTAAAAATAAAAGCCTTCCCATAACTCTTAAGAGTCATTTGGTGTAGCATAAAGGCTGGTTTAGAAATCTGGATTACGAATTCTAATTTTAACACACGGTATTAGCAAACGTTAGGTGTAAATCAATATGCGATTTGTCCATGCATGTAGAGATGAATAATACACGTGCACAGTCGTGTGGCTACACACAGAATTAGCACATGGTCCAAAAACGGGTGCTTTTTCCTTGATAGACAACCGCAGCCAAGGATTCCGGTGACTGCAGCCTGCACATTAAAATGATTGAAAGTCAATACTAGGTTCCAGAATGTGCTGTCAGTCCATTCAACGCCTACCAAATTTTTATAACATATAATTCATATAACTCCCATTTCTGCATAGTCCAATTAACTTCAAACAGGTATATAATTGTTGGTCTTGAGGGATCTGTTAGGCCATTATTACTAAATTATCCACTAGATAGCAAGATGACATTTCCAAATCCATTTCACTTATTGCCACAGGTTCCAAACCGGGCCTTTCTGGCAGACTATATAACTCTACTGTACAAGAAATCTGTTAGGCAATCTGTCACATAAACACAGATAGGAAATGTACATAATGCAATGCTTGAAGGAAAAAATGTCCAATAGACCATGAACTTTTAATGAATGGATTTTAACAGTTTGCAATCTGGTGTGCAGTTTTCAAAGTTTTCCTGTTGAAAAGGAATGTGACTTGCATTTTATGTTTTCCTAGACTTGATTTAATTAAAATGACAAAGAGTGAAAATACATTTTTCACTCCTGCCGCAAGAAAACCGCAGGAAGAAAACAAACCCTTGCTTATTAGTATTCTAGGGACGGGTGATTTGCCTCCCAGTTTGGCAATGGTTTGGGAAATCGGGGCAGTTCTAGCTCTCATTAAACTCCTTTCTAGCATGTGCCGTAGCAAAGGAGCACAGGTAAAGTCATCATGATCCCATCATGATGTCTGTCTGTCCGGTGGCCCTTCAGACTTTCCCACATTCCCGACTTTAAATAAATATAATTAGGTTGTTATGCATAGTAAGTATAACTAACTACGTAAACATAATTACAAGAAGAGTAATGCTAAAAAGCAACTGTTCTTATCATAGATGAGGCAAAGAAGGCTCCCTAACCTTAAGTAATTAGCCATCCTTCCTTTCCAGCTCTGTCCCCGTCACTAAGCTTCACTCATCGGTAGAACGGAGAAGGCATCAGTAACATATTGTCCAAGTCAAGGAAGTATTCTCAGACCCTTCTAGGTCATTAGCGTGCCTTTTGCATACGAATTCTTTTTTTAAGTTTTTAAATGTATTTAGATTTTTTTTTTTTTTTTTTTTCCTTTTTTTTGGATAAATTTTTTTTTTTTTTTTTTTTTTTTTTTTTTTTTTTTTTATTAATATATTTTTGAGAACGTTTACCAGTCGCT